>NC_054848.1:92018664-92035776 GCF_018345385.1 Vulpes lagopus | reverse complement strand
GGTGCACCACCCAGGGATCCCCTAAATAAAATCTTTTTAAAAATAGATGAATAAAGAAGATATGACACACACACACACACACACACACACACACACAATGGAATATCACTCAGCCATAAAAGGAATGAAATCTTGCCATTTGCAATAATATGGATGGACCTAGAGAGTATTATGTTATTAAATATGTCAGATATAGAAAGACAATTACTGTATGACTTCACTTATATGTGGAATCTTAAAAAAACAAAACAAAACAAAACAAAACAAACAACACATGCACACAAAAAAAATAGAAACAGAACAAACTGGTGGTTGCCAGAGGGGAGGAAGATGGGAAGATGGACAAAATAGGCAAAGGGGATTAAAAGGTACAAACTTCCACTTATAAAACAAGTAATTCAGGGTGACGAAAAGTATGGCATAGGGGATACAGGCAATGATATCGTAGTAATTTTGTATGGTGACAGATGATAACTACACTTAGAGTAGTAAACATTTCATAATGTATATAATGTTGAATCACTGTATTGCATATCTGAAACTAATATAACATTGTCAACTATACTTCAAAAAACAAGATGAAAAAAGAAAAAGAAGACATAATACTCTCCCAAGGTTTGGAGATTATCTCCATATTTGGCACTCCTTCGATGTTTTTATTTTATTTTTATTATTTATTTATTTATTTATTTATTTATTTATTTATTTCTCCTTCGATGTTTAGCCAGACCATTGACAACTCTACCTTTTCTTTTACTTGCTGCTTCCACAAAGCTTGAGAACCATCCAGAAGTGAAAGCTTGTGGTATTCTCAGCTATTTTCTGAGCATGTGTCTACACATGGCCTTCTTGACTCCTCGATATACATAAGGCTTTTTTTTTACAAGCCTTTATTCTTCCACATACCTCTTTTCTCAGTCGTGTGTTTTCCACCCTTTCAGTTGTCTATTGCTTGTCCTGACTGTTGTCTCTTGCCCCAAGATGCTGTGGCCAGTACTTGTGCCTTTAAACGCTTTGGCCAGGGCAGCCCGGGCAGCTCAGTGGTTTAGCGCTGCCTTCAGCCCAGAGCCTGATCCTGGAGTCCCGGAATCGAGTCCCACATCGGGCTCCCTGCTCAGCTGGGAGTCTGCTTCTCCCTCTACCTCTTCCTGTTCCTCGTGCTCTCTCTCTCTCAAATAAATAAATAAATAAATAAATAAATAACATCTTTTTTAAAAAGTAAGGAATTCTAAGCAAAATTTGGGTGGAGGCAGTAAGTTAGTAAAAGTTACAAGGTCTGTTTATATAGGCTCCTTGGGCCCTGAATTCCCTGTCTCAGATGTTAAAAATGTTTGTCTGTCTCCTGGTGCAGATAGGGTGACTTTCACATGGGAGATTTATTCCCTACTTTCTGGATACAAAGGTGGATCAGAGAGTTGTTCCTTCACTGGGTGTTTATTAACTTGAAGTCAAAATAATCAATATGCCACAGTGGATTAACTTAGGGTGGCCCACCTTGAGCCCCAACACCACAAAGTAGCAGATTCTTTTTATACCAAGCCTCATCTGATTGTTGTGAGTTTTTAGCTGAATTCTAATGTTCACCAAAAATTGATCTTGATAGCTTTTGCCATCTCAGTTGCTTTCGGGGAAAGATGGAGCCCTGAGGTTCTCTATTCCACTGTTTTCCATTGTATTATAACTTCAACCTCTCCTTTATGGTCTCTTTACCCTCTGTATATGAATATATTTAAATTTCTTTAATGCTAAACAAAATTCCTCTTGACATTGCATCCTCCTTCTGGCAATTCCCCAACATCTCTCTTTTTAACTTCTCAGAAAAATTTTCTTCAAGGTGTAGTTTCTATACCCTCCCTCAGTGGTGATAAATAAAAGTTGCTCCAGACATTTACTAATGTGACTCAGGTGAAAACTCATTCCAGATTGAGATCCACTATATTAACTCTAATTCCAAACATATTTGGATTTAACCTGTTTTCATTTTTTAAAAAAGACTTAATTTATTTGAGAAACAGAGCATGGGAGACAAAGCAAGCACGAGCAAGGGGAGGAATGGGGGAAGAGCAGAGGGAGAAGCAGACTCCACGATGAGCAAGCAGGTAGCCCAACACAAGGCTCAATCCCAGGACCCAGGATGTGTATACACGTACACACGTACACACATACACATGTACACACGTATGCGCGTATACACAAGACATTAAATTAACTAAACCAAACCCTCTTTACCCCCCATAAACTTATATTATTTACAATATACCTATTTGTGTCCCACCAAACCCCAAAAACAGGACTAAGTAAATGTAACACTCATAAGCCATGTCTAAATTTCATACGATTATATCATAACTCTAGTTAATTTAACAAAATAATTTCATACGCCTAAATCTGCAATCTATCTAATCTATCTATAGGACTTCCTTGACTCCACCCCCTCCATTCAATTCACAAAAAATCCAAACCCATATTCTCACAACATAATACATAACACCATAAAACACCTGTTAATGTAGCTTAATAAATAAAGCAAGGCACTGAAAATGCCAAGATGAGTCATAAGACTCCATAAACACAAAGGTTTGGTCCTAGCCTTCCTACTAGTCCTTAGTAAGCTTACACATGCAAGCCTCCACGGCCCAGTGAGAATGCCCTCAAAATCACTAAGGATTTAAAGGAGCAGGTATCAAGCACACTCTAAAGTAGCTCACACCACCTTGCTAAGCCACACCCCCACGGGATACAGCAGTGATAAAAACTAGGCCATGAACGAAAGTTCGACTAAGCTATACTAAAGAGGGTTGGTAAATTTCGTGCCAGCCACCGCGGTCATACGATTAACACAAATAGGCCCACGGCATAAAGCGTGGTTAAGATAATACCGTACTAAAGTTAAAACTTAACTAAGCCGTAAAAAGTTACAGTTACCGTAAAATATACTACGAAAGTGACTTTAAAACTTCTGACTACACGATAGCTAAGATCCAAACTGGGATTAGATACCCCACTATGCTTAGCCCTAAACATAAGCTATTCTATAACAAAATAATTCGCCAGAGAACTACTAGCAACAGCTTAAAACTCAAAGGACTTGGCGGTGCTTTATACCCCTCTAGAGGAGCCTGTTCTATAATCGATTAAAAAAACCCGATAAACCTCACCATCTCTTGCTAATGCAGTCTATATACCACCATCTTCAGCAAACCCTTAAAAGGAAGAGTAGTAAGCACAATCATGTCACAAAAAAGAGTTAGGTCAAGGTGTAACTCATGAGATGGGGAGAAATGGGCTACATTTTCTACTTTAAGAACATTTTATGAAAGTTTCTGTGAAATTAAAAACCGGAGGATTTAGTAGTAAATTAAGAATAGAGAGCTTAATTGAATAGGGCCATGAGGCACGCACACACCACCCGTCACCCTCCTCAAGTAAAAACTTCACACATAATCGTATTAACTATACCAAAACACGAGAGGAGATAAGTCGTAACAAGGTAAGCATACCGGAAGGTGTGCTTGGATTAACCAAAGTGTAGCTTAACCAAAGCATCTGGCTTACACCCAGATTTCATACATTATGACCACTTTGAACAAAAGCTAGCCCAACTAAACCTCAAACTAAAGTACTACAATATTATAAAACAAAACATTTAGTTAAACCATAAAAGTATAGGAGATAGAAATTTTAATTGGAGCTATAGAGATAGTACTGTAAGGGAATGATGAAAGATATTTTAAAAGTACAAAACATTCTGAAAAAAAAATAAAAGTACAAAACAGCAAAGATTACCCCTTTTATCTTTTACATAATGAATTAGCCAGAAATAACTTAACAAAGAGAACTTAAGCTAAGCCCCCAAAACCAGACGAGCTACCTATGAACAATCTACAAGGATCAACTCATCTATGTCGCAAAATAGTGAGAAGATTTATAGGTAGTGGTGAAAAGCCTAACGAGCTTGGTTGATAGCTGGTTACCCAAAACCAGAATTTTAGTTCAACTTTAAATTTACCTTAAAAAATTAAAATTTTAATGTGAATTTAAAATATAATTTAAAAAGGTACAGCTTTTTAGAAAAGGATGCAACCTGGGATCCCTGGGTGGCGCAGCGGTTTGGCGCCTGCCTTTGGCCCAGGGCGTGATCCTGGAGACCCGGGATCGAATCCCACATCAGGCTCCCGGTGCATGGAGCCTGCTTCTCCCTCTGCCTATGTCTCTGCCTCTCTCTCTCTCTCTCTGTATGACTATCATAAATAAATAATAAAAAAAAAAGGATGCAACCTTTCTTAGAGAGTATATATTAATACTACCATAGTTGGCCTAAAAGCAGCCATCAATTGAGAAAGCGTTCAAACTCAACAATTAATATGACTTAATTCCAACTATATTAAATTAACTCCTAATATTACTCTGGGTTAATCTATTTAAATATAGAAGCAACAATGCTAGTATGAGTAGCAAGAATTATTTCTCCCTGCATAAGCTTATATCTGAAACGGATAGACCACTGATAGTTAACAATATGATAAAATTAATCCAAAAATAAAATACTTATCAACCCCATTGTTAATCAACACAGGTATGCACCCAAGGAAAGATTAAAAGAAGTAAAAGGAACTCGGCAAACATAAACTCTGCCTGTCTACCAAAAACATCACCTCCAGCATCCCCAGTATTGGAGGCACTGCCTGCCCAGTGACATCTGTTCAATGGCCGCGGTATCCTGACCGTGCAAAGGTAGCATAATCATTTGTTCTCTAAATAAGGACTTGTATGAATGGCTACAGGAGGGTTTAACTGTCTCTTCCTTCCAATCAGTGAAATTGACCTTCCCGTGAAGAGGCAGGAATAATACAGTAAGACGAGAAGACCCTATGGATCTTTAATTAATTAACCCAAATTCATGGATCTTATTAACCTATCAGGTATAACACACTACCATTTTTATGGGTTAACAATTTAGGTTGGGGTGACCTCGGAATATAAAAAAAACTTCCGAGTGATTAAAATTTAGACTTACCAGTCAAAATATTATATCATTTATTGATCCAATAATCTTTGATCAATGGAACAAGTTACCCTAGGGATAACAGCGCAATCCTATTCAAGAGTCCATATCGACAATAGGGTTTACGACCTCGATATTGGATCAGGACATCCTAATGGTGCAGCAGCTATTAAGGGTTCATTTGTTCAACGATTAAAGTCCTACGTGATCTGAGTTCAGACCGGAGTAATCCAGGTCGGTTTCTATCTATTTAATAATTTCTCCCAGCACGAAAGGACAAGAGAAATAAGGCCCACCTTACAAAAGCGCCTTAGAACTAATTCATGGAATAAGCTCAATCTAACCAGTTTATCTCCCCATAAGCCCAAGAAAGAAGGTTTTGTTAGGGTGGCAGAGCCCGGTAATGGGGTAAAACTTAAACCTTTATCCCCAGAGGTTCAACTCCTCTCCTTAACATAATATTCTTTATCAATATTATCTCATTAATTGTCCCAATCCTCCTTGCCATAGCTTTTCTAATCCTCATAGAACAAAAAGTCCTAGGCTACATACAACTCCAAAAAGGCCCTAACATCGTAGGTCCATATGGCCTTCTACAACCTATTGCAGATGTAGTAAAACTTTTCACAAAAGAACCTCTACGACCCCTCACATCCTCTATATCAATATTTATCCTGGCACCCATCCTAGCCCTATCGCTGGCCCTGACTATGTGAATTCCCCTCCCCATACCTTACCCCCTCATTAACATAAATTTAGGGGTACTATTTATGCTGGCAATATCAAGCCTCGCCATGTACTCTATTCTCTGATCCGGATGAGCTTCAAACTCCAAATACGCCCTAATTGGAGCCCTTCAAGCTGTTGCTCAGACAATCTCATATGAAGTTACACTAGCAATTATTCTCCTCTCTGTCCTACTAATAAACGGATCTTTTACATTATCCACACTTATCATTACTCAAGAACATATATGGCTAATCTTCCCTGCCTGACCCCTTAGCCATAATATGATTTACCTCTACCCTAGCAGAAACTAATCGAGCCCCCTTCGACCTAACCGAAGGAGAGTCTGTACTAGTCTCAGGATTTAACGTAGAATATGCAGCAGGCCCATTTGCCCTATTCTTCCTAGCAGAATACGCTAATATTATTATAATAAATATTCTCACAACAATTTTATTCTTTGGTGCATTTCATAACCCATTCATACCAGAACTCTACACCATTAATTTCACTATCAAAACCCTTCTCCTGACCTTTTCTTTCCTATGAATTCGAGCATCATACCCTCGATTCCGCTACGATCAACTAATACATCTTTTAAGAAAAAATTTCCTAGGGATCCCTGGGTGGCACAGTGGTTTAGTGCCTGCCTTTGGCCCAGGGCGCGATCCTGGAGACCCGGGATCGAATCCCACGTCAGACTCCCGGTGCATGGAGCCTGCTTCTCCCTCTGCCTATGTCTCTGCCTCTCTCTCTCTCTCTCTCTCTCTCTCTCTCTCTCTCTCTCTCTCTCTGTGGCTATCATAAATAAAAATAAAAATTAAAAAATAAATAAATAAATAAATTCCTACCCTTAACACTAGCCTTGTACATATGACATGTTACCCTACCTATTATCACTGCAATCATTCCACCCCAAACATAAGAAATATGTCTGACAAAAGAGTTACTTTGATAGAGTAAATAATAGAGGTTTAAGCCCTCTTATTTTTAGAATAATAGGCTTTGAACCTAATCCTAAGAATTCAAAGATCTTCGTGCTACCAAACTTACACCATATTCTACAGTAAGGTCAGCTAAATTAAGCTCTCAGGCCCATACCCCAAAAATGTTGGTTCATATCCTTCCCGTACTAATAAAACCCCCCATTCTCATTGCCATCTTAGCAACCATTATAACCGGAACTATAATTGTAATATTAAGCTCACACTGATTATTAATCTGAATCGGATTTGAAGTAAACATATTAGCCGTCATTCCCATTCTCATAAAAAAATTTAACCTGCGAGCCATAGAAGCATCCACAAAATATTTCCTCACACAAGCCACTGCCTCCATGCTCTTAATAATAGGAGTCGCTATCAACCTCCTATACTCCTGCCAATGAATAATTTCAAAAATCTCAAACCCTGCCAATCATGACCTGAGCCAAAGGTAGACACCTAACCAACTGAACCACCCTGGCACCCTTCACAGGTACTTTTTAATTGTTTGGGGGTTTTGTTTGTTTGTTTGGTTCTTGTTTCTTGTTTGTGCTATATTGCTCTATGAAATTTTATCACAAAAAAAAAGAAGTTTTATCACATGTGAAAATGCATGTAACCATCACCTCAATTAGGATATAGGACTCTTCATACAAAGAAACTCTTTGTTGTTATACAAACCATTTTTATCTTTTTCCCTTTTTAAAAATATTTTATTTATTTATTCATGAGAGACACACAGAGAAAGAGAGAGGCAGAGACACAGGCAGAAGGAGAAGCAGGCTCCATGCGAGCCGAGCCTGACGTGGGACTTGATCCCAGTTCTCCAGGATCACACCTAGGGCTGAAGGCGGCGCTAAACCACTGAGTCACCTGGGCTGCCCATTTTTTCCCCCTTTTTAAAAGTATTTTATTTATTTATTTATTTATTTATTTATTTATTTATTTATTTGAGAGAGAGAGAGAGCATGAGCAGGGGGAGGGTCAGAGGGAGATGGAGAAGCAGACTCCCTGCCAAGTGAAGACACCAGCATGCAACATAGGGCTCTATCCCAGGACCCCGGGATCATGACTTGAGATGAAGGCAGATGCTTAACTGACTGAGCCATCCAGCTGCCCCACAAACCATTTTTCAGTGCAAATCACAAAGTGCAGATGTTTTTAAGGTCATTATCAGGTCAAAAGTTAGACTGCATAAAAGATCATGCTACACGATTTTGTTTTCTCACAGATACCGATGTCACCTGTGATGTTGATGTATACATATGGAAGAGTTTCACTTTTACACATAATCTATGTGTAAATCTATTTAAGGTTGGACATGAAACACTTTATTTGAATTAACCACAATCTCCTTTTAATAAACATTTAAAAATGGTTTTTGGTTGTGCCTGTGGTTGTTTTATGATTGTGGTCATTCCTATTCTAAAAACATCAATGTTTAAGCTTGTATTCTGTGTTAGATACCACACAGAAAGCATGAAAGCCAGAGGTTCAATCTCAGTTTTAAAAGATTCCTAACTGAAAACATAAACATTATGGGTTGCACACAGAAAAGTAACTAGAAAGCAATAATACTTTTTACTTTTCCTGTATCCCTCAATGATCTAACTTTTAGGAAGTATTAAGCATTGAGCACAGTGATGGGTGCTTGAAATACATTATATCTATAATTTTACAAGCTTCATTTGTGTTATAGGTTTTTTTTAAATGATAAGGATACATTGGTTGCTTTTTGGGGGGAGAGGGTCTTGTGTAATACTATTAAAATAAGTCTCTATGTCCAATGTGGGGCTCGAACTCACAACCCCGAGATCAAGAATCCATGTTCTACTGGCTGAGGCAGCCAGGTACCCCTCATTTTAAATTTTTAAAGATTTAGCAATCTAAAAAAAATTTAGCTATCTATAACACTGCATTTATATCATATACTGTGTTAGGAAGGAAAACATTTTTCTCTATCTTGGAAGGTCTTTCTGGTTGGACTAAGAATTAAATTGACATCAGAGAGATTAACAGAAGAAAATGAAATTTAATTATGTACATATAGGGAAGCCGCATAAACATGAGCAATTCCAAAGACAGGCAAAATGAGGTATGTAAGTCATGTCAGACTAAGTAGAAAGGGGTCAGGGTCTGGGGTTTTCAAGGGAAGGAAGGCAAGTCACAGAAAGAAAGGAAGAGGCAAAAAAAAGAATGGAAGAGTAAATGTTTGCTAAACAAAATGTTTGCTGGGCTATCAAGAAACAATTAAACATACCTTGCTAGGTTTTTCCTTGTCTACTATACCTAGTTCATATTATATATTATATTATATTATATTATATTATATTATATTATATTAATGTATGGTAATGGCTCCCTTCCTGGAACAGATCCTCCATCTAAATTCTTTTAGGCAATAAAATAAAATAATAAAATAAAATAAAGTAAAATAAAATTCTTTTAGGCAGTTAGCAGGAAGGCAAAAAAGAAAAACTTATTGGGCAGCCTGGGTGGCTCAGCAATTTGGCGCCGCCTTCATCCCAGGGCATGATCCTGGAGACCTGGGATTGAGTCCCACACTGGGCTCCCCCAGGGAGCCTGCTTCTCCTTCTACCTGTGTCTCTGCCTCTCTCTGTGTGTCTCTCATAAATAAATAAAATCTTTGTTTTAAAAAAAGTCTTCTGGTTCTTAAAAATAACTACCTAAAATCATTCACAACCAATGAAACATATTGGGAGGAGGCGTAGAATTTGTTCCCCTACACATCCAAACCTAGAAGAGTAAAGGGAAAGTTCTCCTTCCTCCACTACAGTACTCTGAGTCAAGAGGACCTCCTTTTCCCTGGGGACCTCGGTGGCAGGTAAAGGAGCCTGCAGGGCAGAGATGGCTGCTGATGCCAGAATCCTAAGCCCTTGGAGCAATCATCTTAGTAAATAGCCAGCCTGCATCTGCCACTGCCACACTTGGATCTGCTATTTTTTTAAGATGTATTTATTTATTCATGACAGACACACACAGAGAGAGACATAAGTAGAGGGAGAAGCAGGGTCCTCACAGGGAGCCTGATGTGGGACTTGATTCCCAGATCCCGGGATCATGCCCTGAGCTGAAGGTAGACACTCAACCACTGGGCCACCCAGGCATCCCTGGGTCTGCTATTGAGGACATCATCCTAGCCTCTCCCCAGAGGGAGATGGAGACCCTCAACCCTTGGGCTGAGCTGGCTGGTGTTACTTGAGGTGACTACAGGCAGAGAAGCTGATATTCCTGTCTCTCCCAGGAAGGATGTTGCCATCCTACTGAACAGATGCTTCAAACCACCAGATTCACTGGGCTTTGCCCCTGGCTGCTTCTGGCCAGGCAGACACCTGGTGAGGACACTGCCTGGGAAGAAGTAGAAGCTTCAACTGCTGGGGGAGATGAATCACAGAGGATTACCTGAGGAGGAGGACTGGTGTGCTCTAGAAGGCAGTGAGGACAACTTACCCTTGGCTTTGCTGGTAACCACCCACACAGTGATAAAGACAGAAAAGGTCAAATGGGAGTGCCAAGGGGGGGCTCCCTATTCCCTCCCAACACACACACACACACACACACACACACACCCAGGCCCAGGCCCAGGCCCAGGCCCAGGCCCAGGCTGTCTTTCCCTAAGGACCTAACCCTGGAGCCAAGGAAAAGGAGGCTGCCTGGCTACCTGCAATGTTCTGCTGGGGAGGAAGCTCCACTTAATGGGCTAAAATGAAACAATTGGCAGCCATAGTGCAAAAAACAAAAAGGACCCCTCACACTCAGTGTGGGAGGCAGGAATTACCCCCAGAGGAGGTTTTACCCTGATTCATATTGGCCTTGGTGACATGGATGTTTGGGTGTAGAGGGCTGCCCAACTGAAAGGAGACCTCATGCTGACCTAGGCTGACTCAATGGAGTATCTAAGCTGAAGCCTCTCCCTGTCTGTTGCCTCATTCATTTCCCCTCTCCTGTCTTCCTATTTGGTCCTTCTGCTGCATGAGCATGTTGGCTAAAAAAGTCAGTGTCTTGGAGCTCATTTTGGGGGACCCAAGTTTCTGGGGGTCAAATGTGCATAAATAACTAAAGCACAAAGCAGGCCAACTGAGGTACAGGCTCACACTAATTCTATATTTCCAATACTGGTTTCATAAAACAACTCTTACCTGTTGTGCCCAAGATTGCAAATCCGAGAAACCACCAAGGAGCCGGCACTGATGCAAGTACACGAGGGTTTATTTACAAGCTTGAGCTTGGGTCCAAGTATACTTCACACAGCAGAGCAGGGGCTTGGACCCTGAAGTGGGTTACAGCTGGGTTTTTTTTAAGATTTTATTTATCTATTCAGAGAGAGAGAGAGAGAGAGAGAGAGACAGGCAGAGGGAGAAGCAGGCTCCATGCAGGGAGCCCGATATGGGACTTGATCAGCCTGATGTGGGATTTGATGCCAGGTCTCCAGATCACACCCCAGGCTGCAGGCGGCGCTAAACTGCTGCGCCAGCAGGAGCTGCCCACAGCTGGGTTTTTTATGGGCTGGTCTAAGGGATTTTCAGAAGGGGTGGAGGAATTTTTTCCATTCCAATATGGGGAAAGGGGTGGGGGAGTTTCTTAAGATCTGATATGGGATTCTCTGCCGAGGGCATTCTGAGCTTTATTGTCTTTCCTATACGGGATTCCCTGCCCAGGACATTCTGCAGTTTTTCCTGTAAAGTTCAGCTCTTATTCCCAGGGGCCTAAGATGGCTGTACTTGTGCTAATGCCAAACTTGAGGTGGAATGGCCTTAATTTTTCTCGGTCTCCACATTACTGTGTTTGCAAACTAGAGAGAGGGCTCCATTAACATTTTCTCTTTTTTAAAAGTTTTACTTATTTATTTGAGAGAGAGAGAGAGCACAAGCAGAGGGAGAGGGAAAAACAGGCTCCCTAAGAGCAGGGAGCCTGATGGCTACTGAGCCAGGAGCCAGATGTGTGGCTCCATCCCAGGACTCTGGATTCATGACCTAAACCAAGGCAGATGCTTAACTGAATGAGCCACCCAGGCTCCCCTACATTAATATTTTCTTCACACAAGTTACAGTCTCAATTATATGTGGAATATTGAAAAAAAATCAACCTCATAGAAAAAGTGATAATATTTATGGTTACCTGACAGAGGTAGGGATGGGGAATTGAATGAAGGTGGTCAAAAGGCACAAATTTGCACTTAAAAATAACTAAGTACTGAGGATATAATATACAACATGCCTATAGGCCCCATGCTGTAGGGTATATATGGAAGCTGTTAAGAGGGTCAGTCCTCAAACTTGTCATCACAATGAAAAAAGCATTTTTCCTTTTTCTTTTCTTTTTTGTATCTCTAGGACATGATGGATGATAATTAAACTTTGGCTCCTTTGCCCTTCAGAACCCTGCTGAGAGAGCATTATGCAAGCCCCTGGAGGGGAAAATCAACCCACCCACACTTAAGGGTGTCCGTCTTCTCCTCTGAGCTTGCTTGGCCCGCTTGACAGAGCAGAGGTGGGCCTCCAGCCCTGGCCACGCCTGCTTAGCCGCAGCCCGGCCCCTGCTCTCCGGGGCCTGCTTTGCTGGGCTGCCTGGGTGGCCTCCCCGTGTCCACTTCTGCAGCCCCTTTCCTTCACAGAAGTAGACCCTGTGCGTGCGGCAGAGCTAACAAGCCCACCCTGAGTTTTCTTTTCCTCTTTGGTTTCTTCTTATTTGTGTTTTTTTCCCCCAAAATTATCCTTTGACACAATTTAGGGTTTGCTTTGGTTTCAAACCATCATCCCTTGATCCATTGAGCCACAAATGAGCCATCACTGACTGAGCCAATGAGAAAGTATTTGGAATTACCACATGTAAGAATCCAGCCTGAGGTTAAAGTCATCCCTTTCCTAGTGATAAATTCCATACAATGTCTTCATACTAGAATCACAATTAGGAAGACAAATATCTGGGGTTTTAGAAATTCCTCAATAGAATATTTACTAATGCATTTGGCAGATGCTTAATTTTCATTTGAGCGATGTTCCCAAGGCATTATTCTCACCTAACACTTTCACAGTTGTTAGATGGGTGGAACTTTGTTTGAAATAGTTGCTTTAGGGGCACTGGGCTGGCTCAGTTGATAGAGCATGCGTCTCTTGATCTCAGGATTGTGAGCTGGAGGCCTATATTGGGTGTAGAGATTACTTTTTTAAAAAATTTAAAAATACGAATGCCTGGGGGTGGCTTAGTGGTTGAACATCTGCCTTCAGCTCAAGTCATGATCCTGGAGTCCTGGGATCAAGTCCCACATCGGGCTCCCTGCATGGAGCCTGCTTCTCCTCTGCCTCTGTCTCTGCCTTTCTCTCTTTCTCTGTCTCTCATGAATAAATAAATATTTTTCAAAAATTTTAAAAATAGTTCTTTAACTGTTTTGTATTATTGACATATTTCTTTCTTTTTTTAAAAGATCCTATTTATTTATTCATGAGAGACAGGGAGAGTGAGGCAGAGACACAGGCAGAGGGAGAAGAAACATGTTCCATGCATGGAGCCCAGCCTATGCTGGACTCGATCCCGCAACTCTGGGATCACACCCCAAGCCAAAGGCAGGCGCTCAACCGCCGAGCCACCTAGGCATCCCTATTATTGACATATTTCAAATGTTTCAAACCCCCCATATTTCAAACCCCTCTCCCAAATTCCAACAAAACTCACAACTTACTATTCCTCAATACAATATTCCTCAATACAATATTCACCAATGAATTAAAATTTTGAATTTGAGTGATATCCCCAAGGCATATTCTCACCTAACACTACCCCTTTGTTAAGTGAGGAACACTTTCTTGGAAATTGTTCTTTTACTTTCTTTCCTTTACCCAGATTCAAGGTTCACCTGGCTGGTTTTAGCATTGAATTGACAAAAAAAAAAAAAAAAAAAATTAAAGTGACATGAGGCAGGAAGAAATCAAGTATAATTCGTACTTACAGAGAAGCTACATAAACATAAGAGATTCTAAAGATAGGCAAATGAGGTATATGTCATTTGGAACTAAGGAGGTGAGGGTAGGTGGCTGGGACTTCAAAGGTAAAGAAAACCATTCAAGAAAGATGCAAAAAGGAGTGCCTGGGTGGCTGGGTCAGCCAATTTGCCTTTGGCTAAGGTCATGATCCCAGGATGCTGGGATAAAGCCCAACATCAGGCATCAGGCTCCTGTTCAGCAGGGAGTCTGCTTCTCCATCTATTCCTCCTACAACCCCAGCCTGTGTTCCCTCTTTCTCTCAAATAAATAAATAAATAAATAAATAAATAAATAAATAATTTTAAAAAGAAATATGAAAAATTATAAACATTTGGTAAGGAAATGTTTGCTGGGCCACACAGAAAATACGTGACAGAAATTTTAAGAAAGAAAGATTTTGCTAAATTCCTCCTTGTCTACCACATCTAGTTTTTTTAAAAAGATTTTATTTATTTATTCATGAGACACCCACAGAGAGAGAGAGAGAGAGAGAGGCAGAGACACAGGCAGAGGGAGAAGTAGGCTCCTTGCAGGGAGCCTGATGCCAGGACTCGATCCCCACACCCCGGATCACGCCCTGGGCCAAAGGCAGAGGCTCAACCACTGAGCCACCCAGGAGGCAGGGAGAGACAAAAAGCTCCACTTGTGCTCCCTGGGCTGGGATTGTCTTCAACACAAAATAGGATGGTAGGCTCTGGGGTGCCCTGCCCAGAATGCTGTCATTGTCATTTCTTCTAATTACCCATCATCTACTTACATGTTACAGGATTCTTTAAGTGAGTCAAAGATGGCCTCTGTATATTGGGAGTTTATTATTCACTCCTTCATAGCCAGCCAGGACCTGTTAGCTCACAGTACCTGTCCAGTTGTTGTAAATACAGCCCAAATAAGCAGACCATTAACCATGTAGAGCCTCCCTGCTTTGCATATCCCAAGAAACTGCACTCAACTTCTGCTAGCCATACGTAAGTTAAATATTTTATTTTTATTTATTTATTTTTAAAGATTTTATTTATTTATTCATGAGAGACACACAGAGAGAGAGGCAGAGACACAGGCAGAAGGAGAAGCAGGCTCCATGCAGGGAGCCCAAATCAGGACTCCATCCTGGGACTTCAGGATCATCCCCTGGGCCGAAGGCAGGTGCCAAACCGCTGAGCCACCCAGGGATTCCCCCGTATTTATTTTTTTAAGGATTTATTTATTTACTCATGGAGACACAGAGAGAGGCAGAGACACGGGCAGAGGGAGAAGCAGGCTCCTCACAGGAGCCTGATGTGGGACTCAATCCCAGAACTGGGATCATGCCCTGAGCCAAAAGCAGATGCTCAACTGCTGAGCCACCCAGGCGTCCCTAAATATTTTATTTTTATTATTAATTTTTTAAAATTTATTAGAGAGAGAGAGATAGAGAGAGATCATGGGAGAGGGAGAAGCAGACTCTGCAGAACAGGGAGCCCAACTCAGGGCTCCATCCCAGGACCTGGAGATGGAGACCTGAGCCGAAGGCAGACTCTTAATTGGCTGAGTCACTCAAGCACCCCAAGCAAGAAAAACGTTTTAATTATAAAAAGCCCCAAGTTGCTGCTGCCCTTCAGAGCTCTGAAACTCAGAACCTCCATGCACTGTGTTGCAGTGATGTCACCTAGACTTACAAGTCCCCTCTGCCATCTGTCTCTCCTCTGGGATTTCCCTCATGTTCCTCCACTTCTGGGGGTGGTGTCGCCCCCCCCCCCACATTAGCCTTTGGGAGGCCTCAAACTAGAAGGAACTTGCCCTGCCTGTCCACCTGTCAAGTCATTGCCCAAATGAAGTTCCCCTGTGCTTCTGCTTCTTCAGTCCTCGCTTTTCCTTGCTCAGTCCTCAGATTCCTCTAACTTACTACCAAATGGTCATGAGGAAAGGGAAGGATTTGGGAAGTGATCCCAAATTGTTTTTAATATTTTATTTATTTGTTCATGAGAGACACAGAGAGAGGCAGAGACACAGGCAGAGGGAGAAGCAGGCTCCATGCAGGGAGCCTAATGTGGGACTAGATCCGGATCTCCAGGATCACGCCCTGGGCTGAAGGCAGCGCTAAACCGCTGAGCCACCCAGGCTGCCCCATGATCCCGAAATTGATAAGGGATCAACCCACCCAGTCATTAGGCTAGCCGACTGGCAAAATAAACGATCTAGGTCAGGAGTCTAAATTGGAAGTGCCAAAAAAAATTAATATAATAAATTAAAAATTTTTTTAATTGTAAATGCCTCCATCTCAGTTCGGCGTCGCATTTCTCTGCCTTGTATTCTAGTGTGTTTTTGTCGTGGTCTCATCCCATGTCCCAGTCACCTGGCAACGCGTAGTGCCTGAGCTGAGCGAATGCAGGCCCAAGGCTGCCTGTTGAAGGAGGGCAGCCTTCCTGGCTTGTCCCCCTCTAGGCCCCTGCTAGACGGAGGAGACCTGTGGACCTTGCCCTGCGGGTGGGCTGACCCCCACCGACTGGATAATGGACTACATCAGGGGAGCTTCCTATGGCTAAGCTGGTGATTCTGAGTACTAAAGGGGAGCAGAATTTGCCACCCCAAAATATGCCTGTTTGGCATAAGGATTATTTTAGGATGATTATTTTTCAGAAACTGCAGGCACAGGAAAAAAAAAAATCTGAAACCTGAGCAGAAGCCGCTTTTTCATAAGAGAGGTTTAAAATCTCCATTTGGAAGATGAATGGATAATGAAGATGTGGTTTATGTATACAATGGAATATTACTCAGCAATTAGAAACGACAAATACCCACCATTTGCTTCAACGTGGATGGAACTGGAGGGTATTATGCTGAGTGCAGTAAGTCAATCAGAGAAGGACAAACAGTGTATGTTCTCATTCATTTGGGGAATATAAAAAATAGTGAAAGGGAATATAAAGGAAGGGAAAAGAAATGTTGGGAAATATCAGGGAGACAGAACATAAAGACTCCTAACTCGGGGAAACGAACTAGGGGTAGTGGA
Source organism: Vulpes lagopus (assembly GCF_018345385.1). Taxonomy (NCBI): domain Eukaryota; kingdom Metazoa; phylum Chordata; class Mammalia; order Carnivora; family Canidae; genus Vulpes; species Vulpes lagopus. The sequence goes on along the minus strand of NC_054848.1, from coordinate 92,019,072 downwards.
AGGGGAGGAGGGCGGGGGGTGGAGGGGAATGGGTGATGGGCACTGAGGGGGACACTTGACAGGATGAGCACTGGGTGTTTCTCTGTATGTTGGTAAATTGAACACCAATAAAAATTAATTAAAAAAAAAATCTCCATTTGGAGATTTGAAGGATGGCTCCCTCGCAGAAGCTCGAAGGAGGGGGTGTCTCAGGTACTAGAAACTAATCAGCCAGAGAAGGTACAATTTAAATCTGCATAACAAGTGTATCCTAGTCACAGCACTTCCCTGGAAAACTTCACAATACTGGTTTCCCCAATTCCCCAATATAATCTTTTGTCTTAAGTTGAAGACGGTAATGTAAGGTGTGGCTGGCACCATTCTGGGGGAGTTACTTAGTTTTGGGGGTTCTCTGAAATGTATAGAGGA